>NC_056726.1:376162373-376172373 GCF_019279795.1 Protopterus annectens | reverse complement strand
ATTTGTTAAGATTTCTGCATTGCCGCCTACTTTTTGGCGTTTTCCAGCTTGCTAAACTTGATATCTGTATTAGGAACTGTATTTAGAACACATAGAGCCTGTTTACTGCATTTCCTGTGTTGCACTTATTTTAAAATAGTTTTTTTCTTAAAACTTGCATTTTACCTGTCTCTGGCCTAGCACTCAAGTGTGGGGACATTTATTGCACTGTTCTAACTTGTTCCTACATGTGTATCTCTGCAGTTTTTAAACAAAACAAAACAAAAAACAAAAATATCTTGCTTTTTTCCCACTTTCTGAAATTTAAAAAAATGTTCAGTTACAGATTTGCTGTTCTAAACTGTTTGTAAGTTTCTTGGATGCCATTGCTTGCTAGGGCTAAAGGGAAGTCTCTGTGTTCATCAGTGGCAGTGGCAAAAACTGAACAGCCTGCCTGCCCCTATGGGAGTGGTTACTGCCTAGAAACTGTAGTTTTATTGGCCATTTTCGGTCAATTCCAAACTCCTTGATCCCCTTCTCTTAAAACCCTCTTTTGTGCATTTTTGCGCGTAGCGCAGTATCGGGCAGCGCCGCTTAATCAGGTTTAAAGTATTCCCGGCTCCACAAAGTCTGCTCTTAACTTTTTCACTTAGAACCGTTCCAGATCTCAAAGTAAGCACTCTGTTTTCCTTCTAAAACCCAGCAGTAGCTAGGATAAGTGTCTTATAAGTAAGCACTAATAAACTAAAGCACCACACCCTCTTATACTCCCTTTAAGTACTTGGCTCCCTATTGGTCCTTTTTGATCAAGTCAAAAAGTAATTCCTTATACTATTCTGGCATGTCCAAAAGTCAGTTTCAGGTTTACTCTCCAGTCCAGCTGGTGAATATGGGAATCTTGAGGCAATGTTACAACTGTCTTATGTACACAGACCACCCTCTCCTCTTTCCAACAAGCTCAAATATATGTGAGAGATGCAACTATATAGCCAAACTGGAGGCTGAGCTCTCTCAACATAGTACTGGCACGGTCAGTCTGGAGGAGAAGGTTATCACACACACCACAAGTCCAGTCTCACATAGACCTATCGCAACAGCAAACCAAACACATAAACACACAAAAACATACTCGGAGGCTCTAAATAAAATCTGCCTAAGCAACAGAGACCTCCAAAGCAGACATCCAAGCAACTGCTACCCCACAACAATACCCATGTATCACATAGTTCACAAAGTCAGTGTGCCACACAGTCACAGCCCTTAAGGCTAAACAACACACCTAATACACTTGTAATAGGTGACTATTGTCAGACACACTGACGTCCCTCTCACCAGGCTGAACAAGGAGAAGGTCACTGTAAGCTGCCTGCCGGGTGCCAGGATCTGCCACATAACACAAGCACTCAGGTCACCCCAAATGAAAGTACAAATATGACTCCGTCATTGTCCATGCTGGTGTGAATGACTTAAGATGTACCTCCCTGGATTACATGAAAAGAGACATAGAGGAGCTCTCTGATCATGTGGCCCAGGCCAGTATGACCCTGACCTTGAGTAGCATCTTACCCTCACCAAGAATGATACCACAGTATTAAGACAAAATTATCAATTTCACTAAGTGGCTAAAGTATTGGTGTCACTCAAAGGGGATCCAGTGTCTGTCAGCCTGGGATGACATGCTTGACAAGCCACTTGGTTCGCTAGGGACAGCTTGCACCTGTCACCCCTGGGTTTTCAAATACTGGCCAAGGCTCTTGCCACCCCCATAGTGCCTTTTTTAGGCAAGGCTCAAAAGACAAACCCACCTCCTTAGACAACACAAGGAAAAAGAAACTAAGGGTAATGCTGCTCAATGCCAGAAGTCTAAACCTCAAGATGCACGCACTCGAGGCTCTCCTCAGTATGAAGAATATCGATATCTGTGCGATAACAAAACCTGGTTCAAGGCTCCCGAGAGCACACCTGCACTACAGGCTATACATCATACCATGCTTTTCGGCCCAAAAACTCAGACCGAACCACAAGAGGAAGGGGAGTATTCATATTCATCAAAGATACCCATACCTCCAGGCTAGTGGCACTGCACGAAGCATCTGAGACCATCCATGTGCAACTAACAGTGGGTAAAACTGCCTTCCAGTTTGTAGCCTGCTACAGACCACCCTCCCAAACTCAGGAACCCCACTCTGCTTTCCTGAAGACACTGGAGAATATGAAGTTCTCTCCAAACACCATTATATTGGGTGACTTTAACAACCCAAACATAGACTGGGAGCACTACTCAAGCCCCAACACCCTAGCCCAACGGTTCCTAGAATTTATAAACTCAAATGCTATGGAACAACTGGTCACCACTCCCACAAGAGGGGAAAACATATTGGACCTGATCATCACCAACATGGGGACTCTATGTTCCATACCAGAGGTACACCCCTCATTGGTAAGATCTGACCATAAATTAATCACTGTGGGCATCCATATCCCGTCCCCACCTCCAGCAAAGGAAACCACGGTCAAAAACTTCTCAAAAGCAAACTTCCCACTTCTCAAAACCGAGGTGGAATCCTTCAAAGCCCCAGGGCCAGTGGAAAATACGGCCCAAACCGCAGAATCCTTTACAAACGCATTCTATGGATACCTACAGGAATGCATGGATCGTGCTATCCCAAATAAAACCAAGACACACTCCTCCAAAGGCAGGAGACCTGTCTGGTGGACCCCAGCCATAAATAAGTTGTACAACAGAAGGGAGGAAGCTACTACATGATAGAGCAAAATCCCTGAAAGGTAAGGCAACTCTGATCAGTACTGGCAAGAAACTACGATCCCTCATAAAATCATCTAAGGCTAGCTTTGAAAGAAAAATTGCACAAGACGCTAAAGATAATCACAAGGCTTTCTTTAGTTATGTCAGAAACCTGGGTGGAAACTCCCAGATATGCTCTGAGTTAGTGCAAAATGACAAAAAATACACTGAACCCACAAACATTGCCAACATCCTGGCAGACAGGTTCAGTGCAAACTTGCCCCCCCCTCCCCCCAAATGAGCAAATGACTATCCCTACAGAGTGTAGCCTCCCTGACATCACAGATGCACAGGTGGGAGCTGCCCTCTCCAAAGCAAAAAACACAGCATCAGTGGGACCGGACGGTGTCCCGGGCTGCGTTTTACATGAGCTCCAAGAAGAACTGAACCATCACTTAAAATCACTGTTTATTCTCAGCCTTACAACAGGATATGTACCCAAAGAATGGCGTACAGCAACAGTGGTCCCACTCCATAAAGGTGGTTCCACAACGGACCCCGGAAACTATCGCCCTATAAGCCTAACTAGCCTGGTCTGCAAAGCTATGGAGCATATCATCATGAAACTCATAAACAAAGACATTGGGAACCTCCAAACACTGGATCCTACCCAATTCGGCTTTAAGGGCAGATCTTGCCTCTTGAACCTGGTCAGTTTCTTTGAAACAATCACCAAGGCCATAGACAAAGGGAAGGTAGTCCACACAGCCTACCTTGACCTTGCAAAAGCCTTCGACACAATACCCCACTCGGGCATCATAAATAAGCTCACCAGCTTAAATATCAACCCCTATGTCTCAAGATGGGTTGCAAACTGGCTTAGGGATAGAACCCATATGGTCAGGATTGCAGGTGCCATGTGAGAGTCTAAACCAGTTACAAGTGGTATCCCACAAGGCTCAGTCCTGGGACCTCTCTTGTTCGGTATATATTTCTCTGAGGTACAGGCTAACACAGGAGGACTATGGCTGACAAAGTTTGCAGATGAATGCGAACTGGGGGCCATAACTGACTCGCCGGCTGACACAAGCATCCTCCAAAAAGGTCTCACAGAGACGGATAACTGGTGCCAGAGCCATGGCCTAAAGCTAAATGCCAAAAAGTGTATAGTCATCCCCTTTGGGAAAAACAAAGTGCCCACAAATTACCACATAGGTGGTAATCCATTAAGTACGGAAGAAGTAATTAGGGATTTGGGGACCCAAGTAGATTGCAATCTCTCCTTTGACAATCACATTGCCAAAGTGGTTAGAAAGACATTCTATATAGCCCACCTTATCACGAAGGGTTCACATCTAGATCAAGAGAGGTCATTGTGCCCCTCTACTCATCACTCATCAGGCCCACGATTGAATACAATGCCCCATTTGGGATGTACCTTACCCGACACCTGCTACAACTAGAAAGACCCCAAAAGTATCTCACCAAGAGGATCAAGGGACTCAAACAGATGCCCTATGCAGTTAGGCTAAAGAAACTCCAGCTCTACTCAGTTGCTTACCGCCTAATCAGAGGCGATCTGTGCCTGATGTATAAAGCCATGTCCACCCCAGAATTAAAGGACATGCTCCACCTCAAGAAATCCAAATCCATCAGAACTACACGCTCCAGTGACTTAAACCTCAGCACAGAAATAAATAGAACATGTTGGAGGGACAGATTCATACCCCAGAGGCTCCCCTCACTCTGGAACAAAATCCCAATCCATGTCAGACAGAGCCCCTCAATGACCCTCTTCAAGAAGAATCTTGACGTTTGGATAGGAGATTGTAAATTTACCCCTGGGATCTCTTCTGTGTTACTGCTAGACAGAGGCACGGTAAATTAACCTTAAATGGGCTGTCTTCTGTGACCTACTATACAGAGGCACAGTCAACTAATCTAAGAAGGGTGGCGAAAGCCAAACACACTCTAGCCAGGCTTGTAAATGCCCTAGGGCAGATAGCCTAGTATCAACCTATGTAGTACACGAGTACTTGCAGAAATTCCTGCAGCTCCTTCAATGTTGCTGTAGGTCTCTTGGCAGCCTCCTTGACCAGTTTTCATCTTGTCTTTTCATCAAGTTTTGAGAGACTTCCAGTTCTTTGCAACGTCACTGTTGTCCCATATTTTCTCCACTTTTTGATGACTGTCTTCACTGCGTTCTACAGTATATCCAATGCTGTGGAAATTTTTTTATACCCTTCTAACTGATACCTTTCAACAATGAGATCCCTTTGAGGATTTGTAAGCTCTCTGCGAACCATGGCTTTTGCTGTATTAGGCAACTGAGTAAATGTCAGGAAAATCCTACTAGGACAGCCAAACTTTATTTGGGGTTAATCGAGTCTCTTTAATTGATGGCAGGTGTGTACCAAAAAAGACTGAATGCTGTAATTAAATCAAAAGGTGCTTCAGCAAAGTATTGGTTTAAGGGTGTGCACACTTATGCAACCAGCTTATTGTATGTTTTTTTTTAGATTTTTTCCCCCTAACAGATTTGTTTGTTTTTCAGTTGAACTGTACAGTTTATATGTCACATTAAAGGTGGGAAATGTTTTGACATTATTTATTGTGGTCTCATTTTTTTATCACACAAAAACCTGGCATTTTAACAGGGGTGTGTACACTTTTTATATCTACTGTATATACATGTATACATACACACGTGTGTGTTTATATGTATAAATGTACAGACACACACACACACACACACACACACACACACACACACACACACACACACACACACACACACACACACACACACACACACACACACACTCTGTCTATGTCTGTACATGTCCTTCTATTCATCTGTTGCAGTATTCTTAACGTGATGGTGATCTCTACAGTAGGCGATCCAACATCAACCAGTATACAAATTCTTTTACAGTTGTAGGATACGTGTTCGTATGGCGACTGTAAAAGTGACGTATGCATGCATCTACCTCAGAACTTCTCTGCCACCAGTCTGTATGCCACACTGGAACGTCCATCTGCTCACTGAGCTGTTTGCTATTTTTCTGCAAATTTTCCGATAAGTCCCCCATTGGGGAAGTCTTGTTTGTTTTACTCCTGTTTATTGGTAGGGTTTATGTCATGCAAAAAAGGCAATTACTAATGTGGAAGACAAATTCCATTTAAAGATAGCATCTTCAGTGTCTTTTCTGCCTATGGCATACCTAAGACCACAAATCCTGCCCCATTTGCCAGGCCTTTATACCCAAGACCCTTAGAAGTAGACCTTAGCTGTTTACTTAGAAAACCAGTGCGTAGTTATTAGCTAAAAGCATGATGGAGGGATTGTCGGGGTCTGAGGTTGAATTGCTCGCTAAGCGGAAGCCAAAAAGCCAAGGCTTGAAGCTGCTGCTGTGCCTCATCATATGGATGTCTCTCCTGAGGTGGATAAAAGCCCACAGATGCATCTGGTCCGTGGTTCTGGATCACAGGCCAAGCCCGATGCTGAGGCTGCATTGGATCCAACCACTGGCACGTCCTCAGAGACTGCATCCTTACTTGGATGTACAGGGGGAACAGAGTCTTGTATTAAGGCCCTATAGGGATACCTCATATCCTTGTGCGGGAGGAAATTCACTTAGATATCATTGAATGTAGGCCTATGTCCGGCTCTCATACTTTATATAGGGTAGACCTGCATCAAAAGAAGCAGCAAAAAAACAAAACATATGTCCCCTCCAAAGAGACTTCACAGTGATGCGGAGCAGTTCACCCAAGGTCTCTTCAAGATCCTTATGGCCTTTAAACTCCCCTCTGAGGTTTCAATCCCTACACAAACCCTACACAGCATCTCCACAAAAAAAAAAAAAAAAAAAAGAGTAAGGGACAAGGTTTCTTCAGGTGAAGAGGCCTTCTCAGAAGATAAATCTCTGGCCTACTCCTCACAGATTCCCTCCCCTCTAGATTATGCTTCCCCGTAGGAGGACACCGATATCACTGACTCACCTATGGAAGAACTCTCTTTTGGTGAGACACTAGTCAAAATGAGAGATCATTTCAAATGGGATAGCACTCGTGTGTCTGATGTACAAAAGAGGTACTGCAACCTTCTGCAGGTGGAATCACCCAGTCTTTCAGCTGTTTTCCCTGTGTTACCTGCTTTCTTAGATGCTTTCGTCTCTGCTTCCAAGGCCCCAGAATCTCAGCCTCCTGTTCCTAAGAAGCCAGACCGATTTTATAAGGTCTCCGAGGACTGTAAGTTCTTGTTTAAATGTCCTTCAGCAACTCCATCAGTGATTTCAGTGGCTTCAGACAAACCACTCTGGTTGCTGCTTTCAGTCTCTCTCCTTCCTTCAGATAAGGACAGTAGTTACTTGGAAAAACTAGGCAAGAAATTGTACACTTTAGCCACTGGCATTTAGAGCCATTAATTACCAAACACATATGACCAAATTTGCCCTAGACCTTGTATCCCAGCTCTCCCAGGTCATTTCAGATTTGCCTTACTCGGACAAGTAGACCTTTGCTGCACACCAGACTACATAGCCAGTGAAAAAGATGCCACCAATCTTGTATTAAATAGTTTATTCACACTGAATAACACTCTGGCACCTCAGCGCAGCCTTCCTGGAGCTACAAAATATGCCACACCATACATACATATATTCACTTACATAAAATTAATTAAATACTCTCCAGTTACATTCACTATTTAAACTTGCTGGAGATAGTGTATTACATTTTAAAATATATAAAATTTCTTTGTACAATAATTTCTTTTTCATTAACACATCATTTGTTTCTGAAATATGTTCTGAAATACAAGCTTTTAACACTGAAAAGTCACTACTATGGCAAGTAAAAAAAATGTAAAGCTATAGGGCTCATAGCATTATTATTTTTTATGTATCTAATATGTTCTTGCAACCGTAGCTTGAATATTCTTTTAGTCTCCCCTATATAAAAAAAATTACAGGGGAAAGTCTATACCACTGATTTAGTTATACATGAAAAAGCAGAAGTGGAACAAAATTTTACACCTTTTATTTTTTCAAAACATTTGGCAATGTGGGGGCAGACCGAACACCTTTCACAAGGGAAGGTGCCACATTCCACAACCAGTAAGTTTAATTTTTCACCAGGTGAAACAAATCCATTGTGTACCACCATGTCTTTAATATTTCTCCTTCTTTCAAAAGAGATATTTACAGTTCTACAAAGATTTTTTACCCCTTCCATATTAAATAGGGCCAATAATATCTAATGACATCAGTAATTTTCTCACTTAGGATGTTATATACGGTAACAAAATAAACTTTTCTACACTCCTGCACAGTATTAAATTATCTGTTATTTATCTTATTTACTAAAGGCCTGTTATGAAGTAAGCTGGTATCATTTATTTTATGAAGGGCATCTAAAATTAAATTTTCATCATACCCCTTTTACTTGAAGTTAATAAATGTTTTTTTATTATTTCCTTTTCTAGACCCATTTCATCATTACATAGCCTACTAACTCTCAGTAATTCATTGTAAGGTAGTGCCGTCAAAGTATGTGGTGGATGGCAACTGCTACTATCCAAAATATTATAATCTCCAATTCCCTTTCTATGTATGTTAATTACTGTGTTTATTGTTCCTAATAGTCAAAGTGATATCCAGATAGTTTCCTATCTGTAAGCCATAAAATTTTATCCGAAAACGACTGGGGGGCTATTTCAATACCCCCTTACATAAAAAAAAAAATCAAATCATCTATATATCTACAATATAAAATAACATAACTATTAAAAAACATTCAATCTATAAAAAAACTCAACTTCAAAAAGGCCCATAAACAGGTTATCATACATGGGTGCAAAAGATGCACCCACGGCAGTACCTTGTACTTTGATGGTAAATGAGCTTATTAAACTCAAAAAAATTATTTGTCAAACAAAAATATAACAATTCCATCTCATAATTGCTAACGGGGCCATCTCCTAGAAAAAAAATCTAACAGCTTCCATACCTAACTCATGGATAATACTTGTATATAGACTTTTTACATCTATAACTGTCCAGTAATATTCTTCATCACATTTAACATTCTTTATTTTATCCAAAAAATGGAAAGTGTCTTTAATATAAGAATTTAACTTAACTGCATAGTTCAAAAGATAGGAATGTAATAAGATTCCCATATTATGGAGAAAATAATTCTGTGTTGCTACTATGGGCCTACCTGGGGGGCTCACATTTGTATACATTTTTGGCAGACAATAGAACTTAGCCATTGAGCTTCCGTCTACATTAAATTTATTTAGGGCATCTTTTCTTGTAAAATTGCCCAGTCTTTGGCCTTTAGCTGCTAGTTCTTTAAAATTCATTATAGCTTGATAAAAAAAACATCAATATTTACTGCCCTATATACTTGGCCATCAGATAAATGGTCCATACATACACATTTTCCGGTATTGTTTCCAGTGCATAACAACAATTTTTCTATCTTTATCTGAGGGTTTTATAATTATGTCTGATCTTTTACATAAATTTAATAGACAATCATTCATTCTTACTCATATTATACAAAATGTCTTTCTTCTCAGAAGAAAAATCTTTCAGAACTTTCTCTAATGCAAAATTAAGCATCTTAGAAAATTGCAAAATCACCTGGTTGTTAAATGCAAGTATAAAAGTGCTAGTACAAGTCACCATTTCAGTATTTAAAGTGTAATATGCATTAACATTTTCAGCTGTTTCAAATGAATAATCAAAAGAGAAGAAATCCAGCAACTCGTCTTCACTTACAGATACACTTTCATTAACTGATACTTTCTTCATTAATTGACATACTTTCACGATTACATTCAAAATAATTAACCAAATGCAGTTTTCTTATTAACTTAAACACTTCTGCTTTAATAAAATGTGCTCTAAGTAGAGCTGTTGGTATAAACTTTAAACCACACTTCAGAACAGATATTTCAGTTTCACTTAACCCCAGATAAATTCACAATACATTTATTCAAATCACATCTTTATATTCTGCTAACTACTGTGCAAACATGTTTAAAAATCAATATTTAGTCCCTTTATTTTTGTTGTTTGAACTGTTGAAAGTCTCTTGTTACCTTCATACCGTCGTTCAAAGCTGTTTTGTTGATTGTAGCCATTCTGCTGTCTTCCCTGTTGTTTCCCTTGGCCCCGAAATGTATTTATGTAATTAGGTTGTTGTGGAGCAGGCAAAGGTGGATAGTCTGTATTTTCATTATCAGAGCCTGCATAAGTATTA